>NW_024465613.1:60000-65161 GCF_017591425.1 Ochotona curzoniae
ATCGGTTCTCGCTCACCCGCCCGCCCGCCCCGTGTGGAGACAGTCAATAGTAACTGACTTTTTCGTCTCTTTTCTTTCTGCGTTGCCCGTTTCTCTTCTTGCCCCTCCTTGCCAGGTGTCCTCCACTTTCTCTTTCTTTTTTTCATATATATATATGTATTTCTATCGATTTATTTCTTGTGAGTTTTTGAATGACGTGTTATGTTACAATTTCGCCGAGATTAGGATTCCCCCTCCCTCCTCAGACAGCTCCCACCCTAACCCTTTCTTCTCCGAGGAAGGAGGTCGACCAGATGCTCGGTGGCAATGGCCGCGAAACATTCCCCACCAGGTGTCGCTGTTTACCTATTTGTTTCCTGTGTCCTCTCAGTCTTCCTCCAACTACACCTTCCCTTCTCCCTCCCCCCTCCCGTTCAGATGTTCAATGTTAACTGACTTCCATGTCTTCTTTCTCCCCCGACCCCAACAGATTTTCCACATTTTACTACAGTGCTATAAAATTTCTCTTTTTCTCTTTTACTTTCTTTCTTTCTTTCTTTCTTTCTTCCTTCTTTCTTTCTTTCTTTCTTTCTTTCTTTCTTTCTTTCTGTGTTCTTGGGGCTTCTTTAAACTTTAAATTTCATTTTTTCATTGACTGGTGCACTTATTGTTTTCCATTGCTTCAGAAAGAAAGGAGCGCTCGTTCTACCAGGGGAAGCTGGGCTCAACCTTGAGGGATGACGGGCCTCTGCTTCCCCACCTGCTTGCTAATTAGCCCAACACTAACCCACCAAGACGATGCTCAGGTGTGCCGCGTCGCATCCCAGGCTACAAAAGGTATCCAGGCAAAACCGGGAGCGCGGCGGGGCCGGAGAGGAATGATTCAGCGACCTGTGCTTTATCGCACACGCACACGCAGGAAAAATAATAGAGGTGCTGGGACGGAACAGTAGCCGACTGGGCACACGTGGGATGAATGGACGCGATGATCAGTCGGAAGCTAACAACTCTGGCTGGCACTCACTGCTCAGTTTTTGTTTTGTTTTGCGCTTAGGTGGATGAAGAGGGAGGGAGCACCTCACTGGGAACAAGAGTTGGATGAAGAGGACGTGTGTCGTCTTCCCTGCTGTTGCCGCCCTGCCCCCCCCCCCCCCCCCCCCCCCCCGCTGCCACCGCCGCCGCCGCGGCCGAAAGGACCCACCCTGCCCCCAATGGTACGCCCCCATCACTCCCGACACACCCAACAGCACCCACATTTCTGCTTCCTGAATGCCCCTACCTATGTCTGCCTTGCTGCTGCGATGCGATGCTGGAAGCCTGACCTTCCTGCCACCATCTACTTCCATTATGTGCCCTGGTCAATAAAGTTTTCTTCTGAGCCACTGACTTCTGCTTGAGCCTGATGATTCGGTGAAACATTGAGTGAACCCAGGCGAGCGTGCGTGCGTGTGTGCGCGCACACACACAAAGCAGTGTGCCATCCGGGTGGGTGCGTGTGCGGATGCTGGCTGGCTGGCTGGCTGGCTGGCTGGCTAGCGGTGGGTGGCTTTTAGGGAGGACTCAACTGACCTGATGACTGCTTTGAGAGCAGCCCATGCCAGCCCCTCTTCTTCCCTCTCCCATCCACCACACGAGTGGCCTTCACCCCAAGCCCACTTTGGGGAGAGTCCTTCCTGCTTCTCTTTGGTACCCTGGGATCTTGCTTAGTTACCCTTGGGTTGGGGAAGGGAAGGGAAGGAGGGAGGGAGTACGGCGTGGCAGAGATTTCTCTACCTCATGGCGAGACGACCACCTACACATAGATACCCACCACTGGCTGCTTGTGCTGTGCGCGGGGTCCCAAAGCCCTTGGGCCAGCTTCTGCTGGAACGGAGAGAGGGACATCGTTTCAGACCCGCCTAGAGCGGCCTGGACTTCAGCGCCAGTGCCGCTGTCGTGCCACCATGCCCACCGACCCCAGAGTCTGCCAAGAGCGCTCTACTGCCTGTTGAACCCCGCGATCTAGGTGGAAGTGAAAGCTGCCGAAAACCGGTTTCTGTCCAGAGTCCCTTCAGAAAACACAGTCGTGTGGCACCGAGACCCAGCATTCCGAACCGTCTGCAGTGCTCCCTCTGTTCGTTCACCAAAGTTCTGACTTCTCTACTTGGTGGAAGAGCGCCAGAATCGAAGGTCATGGGAATCATGTGTGTGGAGTTTAGGACGTGTGCCTATCAGGCTCTCGTGACCGTGGTGCGGAGCATGCTACTTTTCCTACAAGTTTCCCTTAGGTTAGAGAACACTGGAAATGACATCTCTGCCCTCCACCCTCCACCACCACCACTCCCCATCGTTGTCTATTCTGACACAAAGGTGCCCCAGACAGACAGTGCCGGTAAATTCAACTCACTCACTCACTCACTCACTCACTCACTCACTCCCGGAATACAGATCATTTGAACTTACATTCGTGATTTCCACCATTTATTTATTTATTTATTTATTTATTTATTTATTTATTTATTTTCTCCTCACTTCTCTCCCTGACCTTTGGCTCCATTTCTCGTCAAAATGCCATGTAAACACCCCCGGATGGGACTCGGAGGCCCATTGGTTTAGTATGTTGATGTTGAGGTTCTGTGCAAATGTAGTCAGAAATGCTTAGTCTTCACACACACACACACACACACACACACACACACACACACACACACAGGTTTGAGGCCAATCAAAACAAAATGTTCACATTTCACCAGTGACAGTCACAACACAGTTTGGTTATAAATGAGAGGCAAGGCAAGGCAAGGCAAGGCAACCAACCTGGCGGCCGGGACCAGCCGGTACCCCCTGCAAGGGGAGGGAGGAGATGACACACATTTCCCTGCCTATCTTGGATTCATTGTCCTGCCTTATGCATCCAGCATGCTGTCCCTTTGTTCCTTGGTGCTGGCTGTCTGACCCCACCTAGTGGCAGGCAGCCTTGCTGTAGCTGTAGAGTGCTCCAGGGCCGGCAAGGGGAAACAAGTGGGTGGAGACCTGGGGAGGGGGTGTGACAAAATCCCCAAGCTGCAGGCGGGAGAGTCCCAGCCCTGCTGGGACCTTGCTGGCTCGTGTGCTGCTCGGAGATTGGGCTTGGAGGCTTGCAAGTGAGCAGGCGGGCAGCTGCGGGTGTGGGTAGGTGTCTGCACGCTCCTGAATGTCACCGTGCTAGAGTACCATTAGAATGCATGGGGTCGACCAGCACACCCTTTATCACTGCCTCCACACTAGGGGACCCAGTCCTGGCGATGTTGGGGCTGCGAGGCCCTGGGCCCCGGGCCCGGGCCCAACACTGGTCACCTGCACAGGGCACCAGGTCGGGGCCGTTAGTACTAGTTAGTACTGCTTAGTACTTGAATGGGAGATCGCCTGGGAATACCGGGTGCTGTAGGCTTTTGCCCCCAGCCCGTGCCCGCTCCCTCCTTTTCCTGCCTGCCTGCCCGCCCCGCTCGCCCACCCAGCCCCGGCCCACACCCCCGACCAGCTCAGAAACCCGGCACACCACCAGCGCCCGGCTGCTTGCCCTGCCACCTGCTACCCTGCCTACCTGCTCTGGCCTGCCCAGCTTCCCCTCCCACACGCCTCCCATGCCCCATGCAACCCAGGGGCCCCCGCCACCGCCGCATGCAACGGTGCCCACCCCGAGGCCCCACACACACTAGCCAGCGCCCCAGCCCGCCCTACCCTGCACAGCCATCTGCCACACACACACACACACAGCCGCCCAGCCAACCTCTTCTGCCAAGCACGCACACACTCACGCACGCCACCCTACCATCTGTCCTTGGCCCGCAGCCTCCCTGGCCACCTGCCCACACCCACACCACACCCACCCGGAATCGGGCCCCTCCAGGGCACACAGCGCCTGCAGCCAGCCCTCAACAGCACCAACAGCAGCACCACCTCGCCAGCCTAGGCTCGCCACTGCGCAGGGCCCGCCGGCACACACACTCAGTGGTCCTGTGCCAGGCCTGGGGAGAAACTTGCCTGCACGCCACCTGCCAGAGCCCACCCGAGGGACCCCCTCACCCACCAACTCACCCACCCACCCGGCCAGCAACCCTCCGGTGGGCACCCTCCCCCGGACCCCACAGACACACCCCCACCACAGACACCCGCAGCAGTCCCGCCCGTGGGTGTAGGGGATGCCCAGGCGCCCCACTGTGGCATGGGCAAACCTGCGCTGTGGACCTAAATCCCTCTTGTGCCTCGAAGCCTGTGGGTGGTGTAGGACTGAGTGCATGCCTGCTGCCTGCGTGCTGGCCTGTGCGTGCGTGTGTGCATCAGTCAGTGGGTGAGGGTGACCCCGTGCGCTGGAGTGTGCTGTGCGGCACCGCGCGACCCTCGGCTCCATCGCGACCCTCGGCTCCCGGTGCCTGGTCCCAGGTCCCGACCCGTGGTGGTGCCCAGCGTGGCTGATTGCTTGCTGCCTGGCTTGCTTGCTCAGCGGGAGTGAGGGTGGCTGTGGGGGGTGGGAGAGGGGGTGGGATGGGGAGCGGGGAGCGTTCCCGGGGCCCCACGTCTCCACGGGGCCCGCCGGCCCGCCTGCCCGCCTGTTGGCCGGGGCTGGGTGTCTGGGACCCCGTGGGTGGGTGTGTGCGTGCGTGTGCCAGCTGCCGGGGCTCCCAGCGTCGTGCCCAGCCGTAGGAGGGCAGGGCGCAGCAGTGTGAGGCGCCCCCTGGAAGCCTGGCCGCGAAGGCCACCCCTCCAGCCCTCTCCAGCTGTGGAGGTGGCAGCAGCGCCTCCCCAGCTGAGGGAGGACAGGAAGGAGGAGGAGAATGCAGGGGTGGGGGGGGCGGGGGAAGCGCCCTGGCTGCGGGCAGGGGGAGGCGGCCTGGGAAGAGAGCTGGAGTGTCCTGGGGGTGGCTGAAGCAGGAGGTGGGCCGGTATTGGTCTGGCGGTGCGGGCAGGGGCGGCAGCAGGTGCAGCAGGGGTGGAGGGCGGGCTTGGGCGGGCTTGGGTCGGTGGTTGGGCAGGCCAGAGCAGGTAGGCAGGGTAGCAGGTGTCAGGGCAAGCAGGCCGGGTGCTGGTGGTGTGCCGGGTTTCCGAGCTGGTCGGGGGTGTGGGCCGGGGCTGGGTGGGCAAGTGGGGCGGGCAGGCAGGCAGGAAAAGGAGGGAGCGGGCATGGGCTGGGGGCAAAAGCTTATAGCACCCATTATTCCCAGGT
>NW_024465614.1:0-23903 GCF_017591425.1 Ochotona curzoniae
AAATAAATGAATGTATTGTTTAAGAAATCCAAGTAATTTGGACTCGGTGCGGTGGCCTAGTGGCTGGGGTTTCTTGCCCTGAATGCTTCAGGATCACATATGGATGCCGGTTCTGATCTCGGCAGCTCCACTTCCCATCCAGTTCCCTGCTTGTGGCCAGGGAGGTCAGTCGAGCGTGGCCCAAAGCCATGGAAGACTACACCTGAGAATGAGACCTGGAGGAAGTTCCTGGCTCCTGGCTTTGGATCAGCTCAGCACGAGCTGTGGCAGTCACTTCGGGAGGGAATCATCTGTCAGAACATTTTCCTCTCTGTCTCTCCTCCTCTCTGTATATCTGATGTTACAAAGAAGTAAATAAATCTTGTAAAATAATAAATGTATTTGCTTTAAAATAAATGTTTTTACTTTAGTATAAGTATGTTTAATACAAATAAATAACCCCATGAAACCTCCGGATTGCAGATGATTCTCAGCCCATCCGCAAACACTGGCATCAGGATTTCATCCATCATAATAGCATCCACTTGTCCGTGCTCTTTTGTCACCCAAATGGTGTGTGCTGCAGCCCTGGAAGCGGCTGTGGTGTGCGGATTCTAGAACAGCAGCCAGGTGCTGGGAGGCTTGGTCCAGTACCCAGAACCACAGCCCTCTGCAGGCCCCTGCCTGCCTGGAGGAAGGCCCACGCACGTGTGCGTGCGAGGAAGCCACCAAGAAGGCCTTGATCACTCCAAGCACACCCCACATTCTGCACGACCCTCTCCATCACAGGCAGCACAGCACTGCAGATGAAGCCCGCCCCACCTCCCCAAGGCAGAGATTGCACCCCACAATGCTGCGACCCTCTGAGCCCGTGTGGGGGCACAGACCACTCCAGCAGGTGCACAGAATACCTCAAACCATCAGATGGAGTGAACCATCAGATGGAACATCATTCTCCCTCTTTTTCCTTCTTTCAGTAACAATAAATAAATGAATAAATAAATACTTCAACTAAGACAAAGAAAGCAAACCAAAACGAAAACCAGACATTGTTGGAAAGCATCGACACATTTGTGTTTTCAAACATGGCATCCTTATATATCTTAGTATTTTTTAAGTTCACTAAGTACTTGTGTTTCCCTTAAAATACCAGAAAGAAGTATATCTACAAATTATTCTATCAACTCCAACAGGAAACTCTTTTAGAACTTATCCTTGCTCTTGGGTTTTGATTCCTCTCATGTTATGAAATTCACAAGCAATGTGAGATTAAAAGAATAGAATTCATTGTGGACACTGCAGTAATAAGTCTCCACAGAGAATCATTTGCCTTCCTTTTTGAAAACAAGATTTATTTTACTTTTTTACTGAAAAGTCAGATATATAAGGAGGAGAAGAGGCAGAGAGGAAGCTCTTCTGTCTGTGGATTCCCTCCCCATGTAGCCGCAATGGCCAAAACTGATCCAATCTGAAGCCAGGAGTACAGGCCCTTCTCTGGGTCTGAAACATAGGTGCGCGATCCCAAGGCCTGTGTTGTCCTTGACTGCTTTCCCAGGCCACAGCAGGGAGCTGGATGGGAATTGGGGTTGCCGGAATCAGAACCAACGTTCATATGGCATCCCGGTGCGTGCAAGGCAGGGATTCTAGCAGCTAGGGACCGCACTGGACAACGTGTCCTTTTCTAAATCTCAATGTAAGAGCATTTAGTTCAGTCATGAAGATGATAGCCATCATCTTTTACTTTTTTTTTTTTTTGAAAGATTTACTTTATTTTTATTAGAAAGTCAGATACACAGAGAGGAGGAGAGACAGAGAGGAAGATCTTGCGTCTAATGTTTCACTCCCCAAGAGAGCCCAATGGCCGGTGCTATACTGATCCGGAGCCAGGATCCAGGAACTTCTTCCAGGTCTCCTACATGGGTGTAGAGTCCCAAGGGTTTGGGCTGTCCTCGATTGCTTTCCCAGGACACAAGCAGGGAGATGGATGGGAAGTGGAGATGCCAGGATTAGAACCGGCACCCATATGGGATACCGGGCGTGTTCTAGGCCAGGACTTTGGCCAGTAGGCCATGCCGCCGGGCCCGATAGTTTCAATTGAAACATGCCAGGTGTATGTGGTCACATGAGAGATATCTGTATGTACAGTCACAAAGTTTTCATCACAAGAGAGGATTTTGGAAATTCTGATAAGGAAACAGCTGTTGGCATAATCTGTGATGAAGGGGAAAAATCTCATCTTGCAGCATTCTGAATGCTATGTTGGTATTATTGTGCATGTGGGTTCTAGCATCTGAAAGTAAACCCTTGCTTTTTCTGTATTTGTTGATATGATACTATGAAATTATAATCGTGTCCCCATACAAATACTTACTTCCTTTTTCTTTGAGAGACAAGAGTTACAGAGAGGAGAGACAAGAGAGAAAGAGCTTCAACCTGGTGGTTCATTCCCCAAATGGCCTCAGTGGCCAGAGTTGCCTGGTTGACAGCCAGGCAGCAGGAAGCACAAAGCAGGAAGCAAGAAGCAGGAGTTTCTTCTGAGTCTCCCATGGGAAATGTGCAGCCCAGGACATGAGCCATGCTTTTCTGCTTTGCCAGGCCATGAGCAAGCATCTGGAGCAGAAGTGGAGCAGCTGAAAGTCGACCTCTTCCCATATGGGATCCAGGCAACTCAGGTGGAGGCTTCAGCTGCTCAGGCACGGTGTTGACCTTAGGATTTCCATTAAATAAGGATCTTCAGACACATAAAGTTGTGGGAACCAGCTCACAGCTGAGGCCGACTGTGTGATGACCAGGTGGTGAATATGGGGCTGCAAGAGGCTTTCCTGAAGGCACATGACATACTGTTGACAGGAATGGAAGTTTTTCTTGCTGTTGTTGTTGTTTTGTTTTGTTTTTGATTTGTGTTTGAAAGACAGAGCTTGCATCCACTAGCTCACTGCCTAAGGAACACCATGGCTGGTAATTGGCTCAGGCTGAAGCTGGGGACTGAAAGCTTCCTTTTGGGAGTTCTGCCTGGGCCCCAGAAACCCAATCATTTGAGTCATCACTATGGCCTCCCAGGGTCTGCATTAGCAGGACACTCTATTCAGAACGGGAGTTGAAATTGAACCCAGGCTCTCTGACAAGAGATATGGGCATTTCCCCTCTAAGCCAAATTTTCCAAACAGTTTTTCAGTTTTCTTTCTTTCTTTCTTTCCTTCTTTCTTTCTTTCTTTCTTTCTTTCATTCTTTCTTTTCTTTCTTTCTTTCTTTCTTTCTTTCTTTCTTTCTTTCTTTCTTTCTTTCTTTCTTTCTTTCTTTCTTTCTTTTTCTTTCTTTCTTTCTTTCTTTCTTTCTTTCTTTCTCTCTCTCTTTCTTTCTTTCTTTCTCTCAAAGGAGGAATTAGGAGAGAGGGAGATAGAGTGACATGGGCTGATTTCCTCCCCAATGGCCGTGTGGCCGCAGGTTGGGTCAGACACACACCAGGAACCAGCAGCTGCTTCTGGCCATCCCACAGGGCTGTTGGCATTCAAGCAGGACGACCATCCCCTGCTGCTTTCCCAGGCACAGAAGCAGGGAGCTGGAGCACAAGTGGAATAGCTGGGACTCAAATTTGTTACTTGGCGTGCCGCTGAGGCAGGCAACTCATCCAGCACACCACAAGGCCCATCCCAGCACTAGGAATTGGATCTGCCATACAAAGAACCGTCAATCTGATAAAGGAAGCAGCAATCCAATCAACATTCCATCAAGACTGATGGAATAGAGACAACCTGTGAAAGATTGTTGAGGGTTTGAACGATGAGGACCTGACTGGTATTTCAGCACTGTGACGTGAGGAATAAACACACCGGCCAGTGGTTTCAATCCATGCAAGGCTCTGGGCTTTATTTCAATAAAATGCATAAAAGAAATGAATGTATAAGGGAGAGAGTTGGGGCACACTAGAGCAAGGCCGACTGTCTGTGGGTCTGTCCTGATTTTCCAAGCAGTATCATCAGGCAGGCTAGTAACAGATCTAACGGGAATGATCATTGGACCGCTTCCAGGTCCCCACATTGCCACTGGTCTAGTGGCTCATAGTGTGTTTTCCCCAGGTCCAAGATCTTTAAAATGAGTCTGGGTCCAAAGCCTTGGAGTTTGAGCTGAAGTGTTTTAGCAGGGCCTCGGCAACACACTTCTGTCCAGCTCTTTCAGAGACCATGTCAGTCCAGGCATAGCAGTCCAAATGGCCACTGCCCAGCCCAGCCAGGACATTTTTCATGCCATTCATGCCTTGCTGAATGAAAATGTTGACTGTGTGCTACTTCCAGCAATGAGAGGGGCCACAGCCCAACCCCACCAGCATTCAAATCCTCCTGCCCATGGAGAAACTTGGACAAATTCCCACTTGAGGAGATGTCTCCTGCTTTGGACAGAAAACCAGAAAAACAAGAAACAGGGCCCAGTGTGGTAGTCTAGTGGCTAAAATCCTTGCTGTACAAGTGCCAGGATGCCCTGTGGATACCGGTTCATGTGCCAGTAACCCTGCTGCCCATCCAGCTCCCTGCTTGTGGCCAGGAAAGTAGGGAGGCATGACCCAAAGCCATGGGACCCTGTAACCATGTGGGAGACCCAGAAGAAGGCCCTGGCTTCTGGCTTCAGCTCAGCTCAGCTCCAGCCAATGTGGTCATTTGGGGAATGAATCATCAGATGGAAGATCTTCCTTTCTGTCACTCCTCCTCTCAGTGTATCTGACTTTCCAGTAAAAATGAATCAAGATTTAAAGTAAAAAAGCATACTTCTGCCAATGGGTGTTTCTCTCTGTCCTCCACCATGTCTCTGCAACTGGGTGCTTCACTTTCCCTTTGCTCAGTAAAGCTTCTGTGTGGCCACTGTGGCTGAATACTCTCCCGCTTGAAGCTCTGGCATCCTTTGTGGGCCTGTTTTGAGTTACAGTTATATCTTGACAATAGCATGCTGGGCTTTCTGTCATTGTCCATGCCCGCAATCATGGACAGAGGACCGTGCATGAAGAACTATACTATAGGGGAACTCAGAGAGCAGGGAAGGGAGTTGGTGAAGGGGATAAGGGAAATCCCAGGGCCTATGGAACTATATCATAAAATGATAATACTAAAAAGAAGTGAAATAATTAGAAAAAAAAGGGGCAGTTTGTCTCTTGACCCAGTGCCCATATGGGATGCTGACACCACATTCATGCCTAGTGCTACAGTGCTAGACATCTAATTCTAGGATTTTACTATATATGTATCTTCTCTCATTTCCCTTCATTTTGAAAGGCCTCTTTCGAGTAGAGAGAGGGAGAGCTAGACAGAGTGGTCTTCTGTCCATTGGTTCCCTCCTCAAATGGGGCACTGTGGTTTCTGGAGGCGTTGCATTTGAGGCTGCAAGTCACTCTGCACAAGTCACTCTGCACTGGTCACATGATATGCCGGACTCAAGTGCTGAAGGGTATCTGGTTTCTAGGGAGGAGTGGAATGATGGCCCTGTCCCAGCCCCATTCCCTTGGATCCCAGCACAGTGCATTCCCAGCACACTAGATACGCGTATGAGTATGTGCATTTTCAGTAAGTTTTGATTTTGCTGTGTGCTTTCAGGACCATTTCTTTGAAGATGTATTGATTTAGGGCCAGCTCAATGACTCAGTTAATTGATCTTGCATCAGCAAGAGACAGCATTCTGTATGGGTGCCAGTTTGTGTCCAGGCTGCTCCACTTTGCATCCAGTTTGCTACTTGTGGCTCGTGGGAAAGCACTGGTGGGTGACTCAAAGCCTTGTGACCCTGCACCCTCATGGGTGTCCCTGAGGTAGCTCCTGGCTACTGGCTTTCGAATGATCCACTGCAGCCTTTGTGGCCCTGTGGGGAGGAAACCAATGGTTGGAGAACATTTTGTCTCTCTTTATGTCTGTCAAAGTGCCTTGCCAAGAAAACAAACAAATGTGTTCTTCTTTCTTTGTTTCCAAAAAGAGGATGTACATTCTTTGAAATGAAAAGTGACCGAGAAAACTGGAGTGAGACTTTTCAGTTTCCAGTTGACTCTCCAGACACTTACAATGGCCACTCACAGCCAGGAGCCACAGTCTCCAGCTCGTCACATTCAGAAGGCCACTCTCCTAGACAAAATGCATGTGTGTCCACTTGCCTGCATTCAGAGAGAGGCCTTCTTATTTCTGGCATTCTTGGCTGAGAAGTTTCCCAGGTGCCTCCAGCAACCTCTTTCCCAGCGGTCCAGGCACAACATATTTTTTTTTTTGAAAAATTATATTGTTTTCATTGGAAAGTCTGATATACAGAGAGGAGGAGAGACAGAGAGAAAGATCTTGCATCAATGCGATGATTCACTCTCCAAGTGAGTGCAATGGCCGATGCTATGCTGATTCGAAGCCAGGATCCAGGAACTTCTTCCAGGTCTCCCACAAGGTGCAGGGTCCCGAGGCTTTGGGACATTCTCGACTGCCCTCCTGCTCTTGCTTTTTTCCCTCTTTTTGCTACGTTCTTCATGGCCGTTTGCACTACTCAACTCATTCTCATCCTTGTGATGGACAGTTTACACTGGAATCCAAGGTGAATTCATGGGAGTAGAGGTGAGATATCGTTAGGTAAGTCTTCTTTTAGGGAGCCTGAAGCATGGCTTCAATAGCATTATCATCTGCCAGTTTCTCGCCTTGGTGCTGCCCAGCCTGAATATTGGGCTCTGAGGGTGGCTAGGCCCAAGCAAACCTAGAAGAAACAATGGGATTAGAGCAGCCTGCGTGGGAGAGCAGGACGGCAGCCTCAGCAGCTCAGGATCCACCCCTGCAGCAGTTGTGACAAGCTCCCTGAAATGGCGGCTGCTACTGCTTCCCTGTACCCAGTCCTAGCTTTCATCCTAACCAGTGGGAGTTGTAGCATATCAGCGAGGTACCAACAGCCTCCCCACTGGACCTACTCGGGGAGGATGTTGCATTCTGCATGTTAGCCTGTCAGGACTTGCCCCAGTCTCAGCACTTGCCAGCTGATGCTGCAGCAAAGCCCAGCCCACCTGCCCTTACTCTTGCTCATGCTTGTACCAGTGGAGACAGTTGATTAGCTCAAGCTGGTTCTCCTCCCCAGGACACATGTAGGCCAGAAGGTGCTGCCCAGCCTGTTCTGTCTGCAGTCCCAGCTCTCATTCTCCCAAGCAGGAAACAGTGGTCCAGTGGGGGGTCGGGTGTGGTAGGGATCCCTCTTTTACCTTGGCACTGGCTGGCAGGTGCTGAAACCTGGCCTGGCCCGGTCTGTCCCTGTTCCAGCTCTCGCTGGCAGGGGCTGCTGCCCAACCAGACACAATAAGCCCCCAGTTTTGGCCCTAATGTGAACTGGCCGGTGATGTGGCCTGACCCGACCTGTCTTGCACCCCATCCTGGTTCTCAGATCTGCCACTGGGTGTGAACTGGTACAGCCACACGACTCACCCGCAGACCTGAGCCACACGTATGCCTGTGGGTACTGCAACCTGGCCTGATCTGGGTTGCTGATTTTTTTTTTGTCTGCTTGCCTTGGTTCTTGTGGTCACCTGCAGGGACTGCGTCCAGGTCGAGGAGCTCCCTAATTTCTCTATCAGTCCTCCTGCCAGTGGCTGTTCTTATGTACACCGATGGGTCCTTGGCCCAGGCTGACTTGGTCTACCACCTGTCATGGCAGGAACAGTGATCTTGCCAACTGGCTCACCCCCATTCGGTTCTTACTGTTGGGTGATACAGCCCAGTCACCCCTCAGATGTGGTTTCTGTGTCCAGAGAAGCTCCCAGGGTCGTTTTTGTAGGAAAGAGGCGCCCTCTTCAGGAGAGTCAGGGAGTTGCTGCAGGGGTGAGTGGTCTGTGCCATCTCAAACTGGGCAGCAGCTCTTGTTGGCACATGCAAGACACAGGGCTGGGAGTAGTTGTGGTAGGGGAACTTGTGGACCCCTTCGCTGAGCTCTGCTTCCACTGGTGAGAGCTGATACTGAGTGGACCATACTGGGGTGAGGCACCACCTGGCAAGTGCCAGGACATTGGCAGCACACGTGTCTAGGTGTGTGGATGTACTAAGGTGGACTTTACATGTATTTGAGGTTCAAAAGTCACTGTGACAGAAACAAAGAGATCCTCTATGCAGGTTCACGCTCCAAAAAGCCACAACGTTTGGCTACAGTCTGAAGCCAGGAGCCTAGAACTCCATCCTAGTGTCCCACCTGAGTGGCAGGAGTCCAAAGAATTGGGCCAGCCCTCACTCTCTTCCTGACAAAATCAGCAGGGCACTGGAGCAGAAGTGGAGCAGCCAGGAATCAACATGTTACAGGATGCTGGTGTTAAAGGCAAGAGCTTAGACTGTTAACTCGTCCATACAGAATAGACCTAATTCTGGCTCTTGTTTTCAATTTTCTTTTTAATATTGTTGAGAGGGGTGCACGCTCACGTGGGACTCTGATTGAGGGAAGAAGTGTAGTTACAGAAGAAGGTGGGTGGGACATACATTTCCGTTTTGTTTTACCTTTCTGCTGAGTCTCTGGAGTAAGAGTTGGAGGGGTTTGCTCCATGGTGTCAGATCACTACAATACCTGGGGATGGGCTACAGTCACTTGATGCTGTCTTAGAGACCTGAGATAGGGAAGAGTGTTCCAAGGAGGTCGCCTGAATGGTCTTGATAGTTCTGAGAAGGAAGTTCTTAGTTTCATTGCTCCAGGGTTGAGAAAATCCTTCCAAGGTCCACTGGTACATACATTTCACCTAAGTGCATCCACAGAACCAGGAATATGCTGCAAAGCTTGACCAGGAGAATTGTCCACCTTGTTGGGCTTTCCATTCTCTGACAAGGCAGTTGACAGTCCCTACTAGCCTAGGTGAGCTGGTCGCCATTCCCCTGTGTGGATCTGGACGTGCTGTCTATGGCCCAGGTATCAGCAACTGAGGGGCCCTGTCCTGATACATGCACTCCAAAGTCAGACCACACATCATGTGTTTCACCTGTGGCTGAGATTGAAGTCCAGCTGTCTCGTTGGGGAATGCCCCAAGAAACATCACTGGGGGACCTGAGACACCTCTTGTGTGTGAGAGCCAGTGCAGGATGAGGTGTGATTTGTGGCCTGCACCAGTCAACACACACACTGGTGGATGCAGCTGCTAGTTAGTTCCTCCCCAACCACACCTCAAGGGAACTGATGGGTACTGTAGCCTAGCCCAATTCAGCCGTGACTGCCATTCGCCCAGACTTCATGCCTACCAGAGGTGCCATGGCCTAGTTAGGATAACAAAAACCAACCTGCTACAAGCCCTGGCTTTTGTGCATGCCAGTCTCCACTGCAGCCTAGTCCATCCCAGCCCACATCCCATCCAACTCACACGCATACGTCTTATTGTTGTGGCTTAACCTAATCCAACCCACCCCCAGATACAGCCCACACATATGCCAGTGGGTTCTTCTGTCTTGCCAGCCTGGTCCAGCCCCAGCCCTGGTTCTCATTCTAACTAGCTAGAGGTATTGCCCTCAGTTCCCCTGCCAGGCGTGCTTCCAGCCCCAGGTTGTGTGTCAGCCAGTGTGTCCTGCAGTGTAGTTTGACAAGCATCATCCCCAGTCCTGGTACTCACTGGTAAATGCTACAGACTAGTTCAGACTGGCCCACCGCTATACACAACTCTCATGTGAATCTGTAGTCCAGCCTTTTTCACACTCATTCTGGCTCTCATAAGCACAGCTGGTGTTACAGTCTAGCCCAGCCTGGCCCACCCCCAAACTAGCCCACACACATGCCTATAGGTGCTAAGCCTTTCCCATCCTGGTCTCTGCCCAAGTCCCAGCTCTCACACTCACCAATGGGAGCTGAAGTCTAGTAGGGGAGTCTCAAAATTTCCCCTACCAATGCCATTCTCAGCCAGGGATGGTAAATGTGCTGGTGAGTTCAGCCCAGCCTGGAATGGCCAAACATAGTCTCAGTTATTATTTTTTTAAAGAGGTATTTAGTTTTTGTTGGAAAGGAAATTATACACAGAGGACAAGAGATAGAGACAAAGATCTTCCATCTGTTGATTCACCCCCAAGTGGCTGCAACAGCTGGAGCTAAGGCAGTCTGGAGCCAGGAGCCAGGGGATCGTCAGGGACTCCCACATGGGTGTGTAGTCTAGTACTTTGGGCCATCCTCAACTACTTTCCCAGGCCACAAGTAGTGAGCTAGATTCGAAGCAAGGCTGCTGGATTTGGAACTGCGCCCATGTGGTTTCCCAGCCAAGCAAGGTGAGCATTTAGCCACTAGGCTATCGTGCCGGGCCACACTCTCAGCTCTTGCTGATATGTGTTGTATCCTAGCCCAGCCAGATGTGGCCCACATACATTCTGGATTTCATTTGTGGCAACAGGTGCTGTGCCCTGTCCAGTGCAGCTTGCTCCTAGCTCAGCCCAAACACAGGCCGACCAGTGCAGCAGCCTTGCCTGGACAAGCCTTCTCTTGTTCCTGGGAATTTTGATCTGGTGGAGGAATTCCCTAAACGCACCTACCAGGCCAATCTCAGCCTCAACTCTCATGCATGTTGGTAGATGCCTTGGCCCTGCTCATCATGATCTGCCCTGAGTTCTGGCCTTAGCTTGTGCCATCAGTTGCTGCAGCCTGGCCCAGCCTGGCCCCTCCCAGCCCTGGCTCCTACGAGTATCAGGTGAGTTCCACAGTGCAGCGTGCTTCATTCAGCCCATCGCTACCCCCAGCTCTCACATGAACTGCCAGGTGCTGCAGTCCCACAGAGCAAGCCCACGAGTCCCCTCCAGAATTTTCCCACAGATTCAGGTCACGCCCTGGTGGGTGTTGTGACCCAGCCTGACATGGCCTGCCAGGGAAGCACCACAGCTCTGGCTTCTGTATGTGCCAACAGGAAGCAGGTGATGTTACTTTGCCCAGCCCAGATCTCCTCCATGAGCAGGTGCCTTGGCCTGACCCATACATGCCCTCTGCTTTCCCCCTCTAAACCACTCCATCTCAGCTTCCTCACCTAGCTGGGAGTGTAGTGGCCGAATCTGTGGATGGAGAATAGAGTAGCTGGGACAAGAACCAGCACTCATATAGGATGCTGGTGTTTGCTGGAGGAGGATTAGCCGATTGAGCCATCACACCAATCTCCAAGCCTTTTCAGACAATCTCTCTCCCTAATAGTTTGTGTCTTCCACAAGGGCAGGGACCTCTTTTGGCCACCATTGTAACGGGTATCACATACCTCATGTCCTTCTGGGTCTTCCACATATGTATCCCTTCCCTAATAAAAGTGATGAGTCACCAGCCAGACTTGTCATCTGTGATTGCAGCAAAGGGCCATCTGCTGTGTTGGCCCTAGCTAACAGGCCGTGTGTCAACCAGAAGTGCTCTCAAAGATCAGCCCTAGCCCATCAAACTCAAAAATGGCCTGCTTGGACCCTTGGAGCGTGCCTCACATTGCGGACCTGGGATGGGCAGGAGGCTGGCTGGAGCTTTTCCTTTTGTTTCTCTCCTGACCCCAGATACCTCCTCAGAGGATTTTATTTTGAGATAAAGCATGACTTCTCCCCACGGACCATGACACCTCGGGTGCTTTCCCAAGACAGCAGGCTAACTGAAACGTCTCTAAGACACCTCCGCGTCATCTTGAGAAGCAAAGGCTTCCCTGTGTTCAACTGAGGTGACGTTGGTTAATTAGGGAATCTGTGTAACAAGTTATTCATTGTCTTTGGGGTACATTCCCAGACTGGCCCGAGGATTCCTGGAGTGACGTCATCTTTTGGGCTTCCTCAGCCTTTGAAGCACAAGCCAAGAGATTCTGGATGCAGGGTAAAAAATGATGATATTAGTGTGGAAAACAATGGTATTACCCACTGACCTGTAGTCCTTGACCCTTTGTACCCTAATCAACTAAGTAAGATTATTTGAAAAACAACAACAAAAAAAGTCCTGCTCCATGGAGGCTGTCCTACCCAGAAGGAAATGAAGGCCACTTCACAAGAGCACAGGACCTCCCAGCTCTGGAACCAAGAAGGAAGTCAGAAACATTCCCCACCTGCTTCTTTTATCATGTCCACTCCCCGATGTGAAGGCACCTGGATGCACATTGAGGACATAGACCGTGACAGCCAAACAGGATGTGTTCAGCATGGGATGGGAGCCCACAGGGCCCGACTCCTCTCCCTGGCAGCACTGAGCACATGGGGACTATGTGTGTAGAATCCACGACCTTGCCCCTCGTAGGTAGGGCGCCTTCGTGTACCCCTGAATCCTAAGTCTGGCACAGGCGATATCTCTTCCTGGGAGGGGATGGGAAAGGGCAGGACTTTGGGGTTGGGATGGGAGAAGCTGAGTCTCAGGAATCCTTCAGCACTGACTCTGTCAGCTCCTGGAGAAGTCTTAGCCTCTGACATACCCTCCTGCATCTCCAGGTTCCTTGGCCTGGGTCCCTGTTGCCTTGGTGCTCTCTCCCTGTGGCAGGCGCTTGCGGGCTGACACTCCTGATGGCCTTGGGCAGTTCCATCCTTCTCTGCCTTCAGGGATCTTCCCTCTTCAGTGATTCCCCTGCTGTATGTATTCCAGCATTTCAGGAATTCCTCACATCACACTCTCTTGCTAGATACCAGTAAACCTGCCTTTCAGCAGTTCCCTGACTCTCCCACAGGGGGCGACTCCGTCCCACAACAACTGGATGTAGAGAGCTTGTCTGAACATAGAAACCAGTGGTGATTCCTCTCTGGGTGACCACCCTCTGGCAGTGTGTGGTGCCTGAGTGGGCTCAGGCAACGCCTGGAGAAGGCAGCATCTGTGCCAACTGCATCCTTGGCTGAACCCCTTTTTTTCTCTCGCAGTGCGGTCAGTAAAATGGCCTGCTGAGTTCAGACATGAGGTCCTATGGCAGCTGGCTGAGTTGCTTGGAGATTCCATTATCACCCAAGCACAGGGAGAGTGGGTCAACTGGCCAATGAGCAGTCGGTATTGCAGGAGCCTGCGCTAGGTTAGGGAGAAGAAACCAGAGTGGGATTGGCCCTTCTTGGCCATAATATTAAGTCTTTGTGTCCCTCAACCCTCCAAGTTAGCTAGAAAGAGCCTAAAACATGAGCTGTGGCTGGTCAGTGCTAAAGAGAACTTTGGGGAGGTTATGAGACTGATAAGTAAAAGGTATGAGAAACTAAAATACTGTGTTTTAGTGGAGGTGTCCAAAGAAAGCGTTGGAACCCGGTCACTAGAAGTGAGACATGGTGGAACCTCATAGTGTGCTGCAGAAGTGAGCTGGTTCTCACACATTAGTGTATATGAGCATGCTAGTTTGAATTAGTGATGGAGCCAGCAATGAGGAGCAAGCCTAGCAAGGTGAGGCTCTACCTGTGGAGCCATCAACCCCTAGGGAGGAAGGTGGAGTCCTGGCTGCCCCACTACTGATCCAGCTGCCTGCTAATTGTCGGGGAAAGCACAAGAGGATGGCCAAGTCCTTGGGCCACCACATCCACATGGGAGAGCAGTAGTCCCACCACTGCTATCTGAATCTCAGCTAATCGTCTGAGAAGAGCAATAGGAAATGGATCAAGTTCTTGCATCCCTAACACCTGCATGGAGACCCATATGAAGCTCCTGGATCCTGGCGTTGGCCTGATCATTGCAGCCCTCTGGAAGTGACCCAGCAGATGGAAAATCTCTCTGTCTCTCCCTCTCTCTTGGTAACTCTCACTTTCAAATAAACAAGTAAGTGAATAAATAAACACTTCAAAAAATAGAAATGAAATGACTCAAACTCTACAAAGGAAAGCAGAAATTGGTAACATGGATTAAGAAGAGGACCCAAGTGTATTGTTTCTGCCAGAGACTCTTTTTAGGTGCAAAGGCACACATTTGTTGAAAATGAATTTGTCACAGCATCAGCTGGCAGAGGCTGGCACTGGGGGCTAATTCTGTCAAGTTAAACTGCAGAACCAGCTGGAGAGTGCGTGATCTGGGAGTGAAGTGACCTAGTAGAGCACCTCCCACTTGGGTTACCACTCCCACTGGAGAGCATGAAAACCAGGACCGGGGCAGGGTGACTAGACAGAACGGCACCCACCAGCATGTGTATGGGCTGGATAGTAGGGCTGATTGGGTTGAGCTAGGTTTCAATGCCCATTGACATGTACGGGAGCTAAATGGGATGTGGGACAGACTGAGCAAGTCTGTGGTACATACTGGCAAGCATGGGAACCAGAGTAGGGTGCAGGCCTGGTGGGGGTTATGGGGAGTCGCCTCGACTAGGCTGGAGCTCCCACTGATTTGCGTGAGGGCCGAGTATGAAATAGGCAGGATCAGGCTGGACTGCAAGACCCATTGTTTCATGTGTAAAACATGGCTGGAAACAAAACTGAGCCAGCAATTGCAATCACCTGCATACGTATAAGCTGACTGGGATGATGGACCGTGCCAGACCCTGTACTGGTAAGCACACACAAGAATCAGTCTGGGATCACCTCAGACGAAGTTTCTTTGGGGATACCTCCAGCAGAACTGCTCATCTCAGAACCCCAACCATGAAGAGACTGTGTCAGTCAGTGGATTCTGAAGAGATTTCATCATGCTTGGAACGGCGACATTGGCAGCATTTCCAAACTGTTGAACTTGGAAACTGCTTCAGCAGGACCCTCAGAGCATGCCCCACATCGAGCACCCGGAATGGGTGGGAGGCTGGGTGGGGCTTCTCCCTTTGTATCTCCCCTGACCCCAGATACAGGAAAAGAAATTACTGTAGAAGCAATGGTCTGTCCCACTTTCCTGTGGCCCTTGACCCTTTGTGCCCTAATCAATTATGTAAAGATGATCAAAATGAACATACATATAAGCACATTCTTCTGATTAAATTCTTCAATGACTCATAGATCATACAGTAGCATCATTTTCTTCATGAAGCTTCTTGATTTTCTTCATCATTTTTTTCAGCGACACGTTACTCAATCAGTACCATGTTATTGAACTTGATGGTGTTGTTAATTTCTTTTTACTTCCTGTTGTTGATTTGATTTTGTGGCTTTTCATTTCAGGGGCTATAGAGTAACTGTGTAATGCAGACTATCATATCGAGATGTGAGGATACAATGCAGTATGCATCTCGACTTCCACACAAAGATGGACTCCCAATCAAACTGTTTAGTATATCTTGACAATAGGCTGTTGGACTCTCTGCCATTGTGCATGCCCGCAATCATGGACAGAGGACTGTGCATGAAGAACTATACTATAGTAATGATATAGGGGAACTCAGAGAGCAAGGGAGAGGATTGGGAAGGGGATAAGGGAAATCCCAGGGCCTATGGAACTATATCATAAAATGATAATACTAAAAAGAAGTAAAATAATTAAAAAAAAATAAAGAGCAGTTTGTCTCTTGACCCAGTGCCCATAGGGGATGCTGACACCACATTCATCCCTAGTGCTACAGTGCTAGACATCTAATTCTGGGATTTTACTATACATATATATATTTTTTTCTATCATTTCCCTTCATTTTAAAAGGCCTCTTTTGAGTAGAGAGAGGGAGAGCTAGACAGAGTGGTCTTCCTTCCATTGGTTCCCTCCTCAAATGGGGCACTGTGGTTTCTGGAGGAGTTGCATTTGAGGCTGCAAGTCACTCTGCACTGCAAGTCACATGATATGCCGGACTCAAGTGCTGAAGGGTATCTGGTTTCTAGGGAGGAGTGGAATGATGGCCCTGTCCCAGCCCCATTCCCTTGGATCCCAGCACAGTGCATTCCCAGCACACTAGATATGTGTATGAGTGTGTGCATTTTCAGTAAGTTTTGATTTTGCTGTGTGCTTTCAGGACCATTTCTTTGAAGATGTATTGATTTAGGGCCAGCTCAATGACTCAGTTAACTGATGTTCCATCAGCAAGGAACAGCATTCTGTATGGGTGCCAGTTTGTGTCCAGGCTGCTCCACTTTGCATTCAGTTTGCTACTTGTGGCTCGTGGGAAAGCACTGGTGGGTGACTCAAAGCCTTGTGACCCTGCACCCTCATGGGTGTCCCTGAGGTAGCTCCTGGCTACTGGCTTTCGAATGATCCACTGCAGTCTTTGTGGCCCTGAGGGGAGGAAACCAATGGTTGGAGAACATTTTTGTCACTCTTTCTCTCTCTCAATGTGCCTTGCCAAGAAAACAAACAAATGTGTTCTTCTTTCTTTGTTTCCAAAAAGAGGATGTACATTCTTTGAAATGGAAAGTGACAGAGAAAAAACTGGAGTGAGACTTTCCAGTTTCCAGTTGACTCTGCAAACGCTTACAATGACCACTCACAGCCAGGAGCCACAGTCTCCAGCTGGTCACATTCAGAAGGCCACTCTCCTAGACAAAATGCATGTGTGTCCACTTGCCTGCATTCAGAGGCCTTCTTATTTCTGGCATTCTTGGCTGAGAAGTTTTCCAGGTGTCTCCAGCAAGACCTCCTTCCCAGCAGTCCAGGAACAACATTTTTTTTTTTTAAGAATTATATTGTTTTCATTGGAAAGTCAGATATACAGAGAGTAGGAGAGACAGAGAGAAAGATCTTGCGTCCATGTGATGATTCACTCCCCAAGTGAGTGCAATGGCCGATGCTATGCTGATTCGAAGCCAGGATCCAGGAACTTCTTCCAGGTCTCCCACACAGGTGCAGGTTCCCAAAGCTTTCGGCATCCTTAACTGCTTTCCAGGCACAAGCAGGGAGTTGGATGGGAAGTGGAGCTGCTGGGATTAGAACGGGCGCCCATATGGGATCCTGGCAATTTCAAGGTGAGGATTTTAGCTGCCAGGCCATGCCAGAGGGCCCAACATTTTTTTTTTAAGAGTTATTTTTTTTCTATTGGAAAGTCATATATACACAGAAGAGGAGAGACAGTGTGGAAGAATTTTTGTCTGATGATTAACTCCCCAAGTGACTGCAAAGGTCAGTGCTATGCTGATTCAAAGATAGGATCCAGGATTTTCTTCCTGGTCATCCTCACGAATGCAATGTCCCAAGGCTTTGGGCTATCCTTGACTGCTTTCCCAGGCCAAAGTAGGGCACTGAATGGGAAGTGTAGCTGCCAGGATTAAAACGGGTGACTATATGGGATACCCGCACATTCAAGGCAGGGAATTTAGCAACCATGCCATGCTGCTGGGCCCAGGGACAGCATTTCCTACTTGTTACTCAGCATAGCCAATCCTGCTACCCTCTTACCACCCACACCCTGCTCTTCTGGCATGGATGGATTCCCCAAGCTGCTCTGACACCCACGACGCTAGTGAGGCAGTCAGCCCCTCTTCTGTAGGCCTCTGCTCTAGAAACAATGGCCATGAGTGGAGAAAGGATTCTTGCTTTCAGGCTGGCTCACGATCCTAACTGGCTTCTGCATGAGGCTACTATAACCAAAGGACAGGCACATCTAAATGATTGTGTTCAAAAATAAATACATGAATGAATAAGTAACAAACACACATTTATGAACACATTCAATTTATTTTTTCAAGTTTTATTGAAAAGGCAGAGGGACAGTCTTCTCAATCAATCTTATCTGAGACACAGAAGCATGAGATGTTCCTCGGAGTTCCCGGGTCTGCACAATACTTAAAAATGACTGTGCAGCATAAAATTCATACAGAGCCTATCATCCCAGTTGGCTCCCGAGGACACACGCATCCTCTGTATGAGTTCTCATTCTGCTTCCAATGCTGCCTTGCTGCTAATCCATGCTCTGCGAGGCAGCAAGGCAAGGCTGCAGAACTTCTCTCGTTTCGTTGGAGGAGACCCAGACTGAGTGTCCAGGTGCTGGCTCAGGTGGTAGCAGGCCTTGAAGGGGACAATCAGTGGAGACCAGATCTCCCAGTGTCTCTCTGCCTTCTGAGTAGTTGAAAATTGAAAATGAAGCAGATACCTCTTAAGGTTAGGAAGCCAAATGAAGGCACAGTGCAGACTCCTCTGCTCTATCTTTAGGCCAATGCCTTGGTCATCAATTGTGGTTTTGTCAAAGACGCTTATGAACAGGTGTTTAGAGCTGGGTGCTCCTTTTTTCCAAGTAAGCAGCAAAAGTGTATCTGCAATTCAAAACAACTTCCTTTTCAAACATCTCAACTTGATGTCTATGCAATGACCGTTTTGGTGAGCACTCTAACAGTCATTTATAAGGAAGAAACTTCACAAGTCTTTGTGATAATTGATGTGAGACGTCACAGCAGCAGGTCCACTCCATCAGGAAATCTCAGCTCGGCTGTGCTATGCGTGTGCTGGGACTCCATCTTGGCATCGACAGTTTTCACAGGACACTTTGGCAAGGACAGCTAAGAGCTGGGACGCTAGCACATTGATGGGAGTTCATAGGTCTTGATGAAGATCATTTGTGGAATTTCTGATGCTGCCGTACATGGTCAGATCGTGCAAAAGCCTTGTTGCATTGGGGACACAGGTAGGGACGCTCCCCGCTGTGCTTCTTCTTGTGTCTGGTGAGCTCGTCTTTGCGGGAGAATGTCCAAGTGCATCCTGTGATGTGGCATGCATAGGGCCTTTCCCCTGCAGAAGAGACAGAGAGTGAGACTTGTCCCATTTCATGGCAGAGGTGCTGTGGGCAGGCAATGTTGAAAGTGCAAAGGTTTTGAGCATGTCGTGAGAGGAGAAATAGTGGGGTGGGGTGGGGGCGAGTGACACACAGAGAAGCAGGACAGCTTGAG
Source organism: Ochotona curzoniae (assembly GCF_017591425.1). Classification (NCBI taxonomy): domain Eukaryota; kingdom Metazoa; phylum Chordata; class Mammalia; order Lagomorpha; family Ochotonidae; genus Ochotona; species Ochotona curzoniae. Next base: position 18,595 of record NW_024465614.1, read on the forward strand.
ATGGAGGGATGAGAAGAAAGCCATGCAGCCAGGAAAGGAAGAAAGACCAGTAGGAACAGAGGGAGTAGCAGCCTAGCCCATGGAGGAAGATGGTTGAAGGGAGGGCAATGTAGGGTAGGTTGCTCTAGAACAGGGTCCATGAAGTGGCAGTGCCCTTAGATGAAGGGAGGCTCGAGAACCTTCATAAGGAGCCAAACATAGTCCCCTACTTGTTCCTATCATGTCAGCACAAGCTATGCCACCGCTTGGGAAAGACAGTGGAAAAGCATCCAGGTTTTGGGCCAGTGTCACTTATGCACCTCCTCTCTGTTCTTAGCTGAACACGGGTCACTGTGGCAACCATAAGGGTGGGGTGAACCCGCAGAAGGAAGGGCACTCTGTCATCTCACCCTCTGCTTCTAACTCTTTCTCATTAAACTTGCTGAAATACCAAAAGAGAAAAAGCATGAACTTTTCCCCCTAACCCTGGGTCCTCACTCACCTGTATGTCTGCGCTCATGGATTCGGAGGTGGGATGGCTTGGAATATGATTTGCCACAGTCTGGATAGGTACAGATGTAGGGCTTCAAGCGCTCAGGGACCTTGTGCAACTGAGAGTGCTGGGTCGTCGGTAGGTTGCAATCCTGCTGTGCTGGGAGTTGTCCTTGCACCAAATCAGAACTTGCAAAGCATTGTGGAGTTTGTGCTTGGATCCAAGGGTAACTTGAAACAGACAGGCACCCTGGGGCTGGCCCTGAGTAGAACACAGGGGGCATCATATAAGCTCCTTGGAGGGTCTGGTCACAACCGGGCATCACCATCTGTACTCCATAGAGGTTGTGGCTTCCTGTGGGGCTGATGATCTGGCCTCCACTGAAGGTCTGGTAAGCTGTGGTGGTCATCATCTGACCCCCATGGAGAGTCTGGCCAATGCTGGGAGTCATCTGGATCCCAGTGGGGATCTGATCAAGTGACACAGTCATGACTTGACCACTGTGCAGGGTCTGTGCACACGGTGTTGACATCATCATGTGCCCAACAGAGAGGGCCTGGTCAGCCGTTGGAGTGATGGCTTGATCCCCATAGAGGGTCTGCCCACACATGGGGCTCACCATCTGCATCCCACAGAGCTGCGGGTCAACCGTGCTGGGCATCATCTGGCCAAGTGAGAGGTTCTGGTGACTTGTGGCTGTGACCACCTGACCCACACGCAGGGTCTGATCACCAGCAGGACTCAGTCCAGGCCTCTCTTGCAGACTCTGCTGATCACTGGAGCCATTGATGTGGCCATGTGACGTCATCTGCATGCTCTGGAGAGTCTTCAATTGGTCACCTTCACTGGGGATGGCTGTCCTGAAGGCAGCGGCATCTGTCTTCTCACAATGGCTTGGGCAAGTCTCGGCAATGTCCATGCCACCCATCATCTGGGGGCCTGTGCTGGGCTTGGTCTGATCCCAGGAACTCAGCATCTGGTTCATGCAAACTGTCTGCTCTGGGACTCCGGGAGGAGTATTAAGGGCTGCCACAGGCTGGGCTGTGGAGTCCTGGCTGAGCAATATGTCCAGGAGGCTGTCACCCGGTGCAGAAGTCATGGTGGCGGGTGTCAGGCTAGGCATGCCAAGGCTCTGCATGGACACATGCCAGCTGCCCTCATCGCATGCAGCTGGAGGCATGTAGAACTGTGGCTCTGGTACTGCTCTCATTTGAGTCTGTTCCTTCTGTGCTGAAGAAATGTCCAGGGCACACTCGTTGTCCTCAGCTGTGACCGGGAAGGAGGACATCTCTTCACTGTTACCCGATGACAGAAATATAGCTTCTGTTGCGGGATTCTGCAAAATTAAAAAAAAAAAATAACAAGAGTTCTATAAATCATGAATGACAACAGAAGGAATTAGTAAGAAAGGAAGGATGAGAAAAGAATGTGGAGTTAGTAGTCCACCTCATCCTCAATTCGAGCCCCATCTCCAATTCTCCATTCATGTCAGCACCCGGGGTAGCTAGCCCAGAATTTCACTCCAGCAGCATTTCACCAGAAACCTGCCATGGTCTCAGCTGCCTTGTCCTTCAGAAATGAACTCCACCATGTGCATCCTCTCCCCAGAGTTCCTCTTTCTGAGTTGTGTTGATGGGCCGAGAATAATGTATTGTCCGTAAAAATAGAGGATGATTTTGTTGAGTTCCTTTCCCAATGAGGGATGCAATGGGGCACATGCGTGTTGCCTGCACTCCCACCACGCGGTTGTCTTGGGAGAACCTCTCATCAGGAGACACGTCAGTGGGGCTTCCCACAAGTCCCAAAGGTCCATCCCACAGCCCGGAATTGGCCTGCAGACTTTTCTGTTTCTGTGGGCTGTGTCCTGCACCAAACAGCCACAAGGCAGCAACCTCTCAAGCAACCTAGCACTCCTCATGCAAATATCCCATCCCCACTCTGGACTGGAAATAGAAGCCACATGCCTTCCAGGCTCAAGTCCTGAAGATTCTGTCAGAGCAAGGTTTGCAGACCCACTAGGGCTCACGTGAGGGGCCACTCACCTCCTGCTTCTGCCTCAAGTCTCAGTCCAGGGTGGTGCCCATAAGGTCAGCCACACCCATCCCAGAAAAACAACTAGACCTGAGAGAGTTTTCCACAAGAGCAGTCCTGCCGAAGCTCACCCGGCCTGGACCCTGCCCACTGTGTCACCATGGAGACATAGCAGCCTGGGTCAACCCTCTGCTATTGGCTCTGACATGAGTGCATGCAGGTGGGACAGGGCGAGCATCGCTAGATGCCCTGGACTAGGGATGGATCAGAATGTGGGCCACTGAGTGCTTGTTTGACATGGAAAGAAGGATTTCTGGAAGCTTCCAAGCACCTTGTCTCCTTACCCACAGATAATGGTGGGAGCTGAGATGGGGCAGATTTGAGGAAGAATCTGAGATCCTCCTTGGATCCTCCCAAACCATCTGAGCTCCCACGCACAAGGGCTGGGTGTGGCCAGGCTTGGTCTCAGCACCTGCTGGAATGTTGTGACTGGGCCTTGGCAACTGTGCTGTGTGGTGTGTGTGTGTGAGTGTGTGTGTGTGGTCTGGCTGTGAGGCGGGACCAGAGGAAGGGCCTCCTGGTGCACACAGGGGCTGGATGGGAGCATGGGCTTGGTTGTGGTTTTGCTGGTGGTGGCTGTGGTTCTTGGTTGCAGTTTGGGGTGGGGGTGGCAGAGGCTGCCTGAACTGCAGCACCAGTGGATGTGCTGTGACAGCCAGGATCAGCCCCACATTTCCCCTCCCCCACCTCGCAGTCCTGCTAGGGAGGGCAAGGTCTTTTCTCTTACCTCATTCCTCCTGCATCTCTTTCTGCTTGAGACTATAATCCCCTCCGCCATACAATACACATTTTTAAATAACTATGGGCATGTATGTATTGATCAATCAATTATGCTTTTTAAACAAATGCATCGATTTACATATCAATACATTTGATAGAAGCAAAAACTCCCCACATTTCCAGATAGCGCATTATTCTCAGCCCATCAGCACAAGGTGGAAAAAGGCGCTACTCTTGCACAACAGCTGCTTTAATGGCGTCACCATCTCTGTGCCCTTCCATCACCTACAATGGTGTGTCCTGCAGCCCCCAAAGCGGCTATGGTCTGTGGCCTCTTGGACAGCAGCCAGTCCCTTGGGCGTCTTGTCCCAGAACACACACACGCAGCCCTGTGTAGACCCGTGTCTGCCTGGAGGAAGGCCCACGCACGTGTGTGCGAAGAAGCAGTGAAGAAGGCCCAAAGGGGAGAGGCGCGGTAGCCTAGAGGCTCAAGTCCTCCCCATGAACGCACCAGGATCCCATATGGGCCCTGGTTCTGGTCCCCACTTCCTGTCCGGCTCCCTGTTTGTGGCTTGGGAAAGCCGTGGAGGACGGCCCAAATGCTTGGAGCCTGTGCCCGCATGGCAGACCCACAGGAAGCTCCCGCCTCCTAATCAGAGCTCAGCACTAGGGGTTTGGGCGACTTGGAGAGTGAATCGTCACACAGAAAATCTTCCTCTCTGTCTCTCCTCCTCTCTGTAGATCTCACTCTGCAATCACATTGTTAAGTCTAGAAAGAAAGGAGGAAAGAACAAAGAAAGAAATGAAGACAGGAAGGAAGAAAGAGAGAAATAAAGGAAGGAGAAAGAAAGAAGGAAAGAAAGAGAGAAAGAAAGAAGGGAAGAAAGAAAGAAAGAGAAAGAATGAAAAGAAAGAAAAGGAAGAAAGAAAGGAAAGAAAGAAAAGAAACAAAGACAGCAGTCCGCTAGCGCTCTAAGGGAATCCCGCAATCAATAGAACCCTCTCCCTGGCATAGGCCACAAGCAGGGACCTGATGGGAAGTGGGGCTTCCGGGATTAGCATCGGCACCAATTTAGGATCCCGGCACATACAAGGGGAGGACTTCAGCTGCTAGGCCATCCCACCGGGCCCAAGCAGTGCAGTTTTGTCCCACCCCACTTCCCCAAGGCAGAGATTGCACCCCACAACTTTGCAACCCACAGCGCCCGTGTTGGCGGCACAGACCTACCTTCAGCACAATCACGGAGTAGCTCAGAAACAGAAGCAGAGCTAGTGGTCCCGGAATCAGACGGAGAATCAAAGTCCAGGCGGTCAGTGATGACTGTGGCTGCTGCAGGTGGAAGCCACTGGGAGCTGTCAGCAGTCAGGCCCTCTGTCTTATAGGCCAGGCCCATGGGAATGTGGACGGTGATTGGCTTTTGGGCTTGGCCACGCCTTCCAGGGGGCGGAGCCAAGAGCATCAGCCAATGTCCTCAGAGCCCTGGCCTCTGGGCGGAGCTAGCGGGAATTCGGATGTTCCTTTCCCAACAAGCAGATGCAATGGGGCACATGCGTGTTGCCTGCACTCCCACCACGGGGTTGTCTTGGGAGAACCTCTCATCAGGAGACACGCCAGTGGGGCTTCCCACAAGTCCCAAAGGTCCATCCCACAGCCCGGAATTGGCCTGCAGACTTTTCTGTTTCTGTGGGCTGTGTCCTGCATCAAACAGCCACAAGGCAGCAACCTCTCAAGCAACCTAGCACTCCTCATGCAAATCTCCTTCACCCATACTCGACACAATGTCTGGATTTGAGCATGGGCTAATCTGAGGATTTTGTTCAAAGTCTAAGGGTCTATTGTGCCAGTGGTTGCCTGAACTCTAGCACTTGCTGATGTCACCTGGAACCATGATCAGCTCAAAATCTTCCCTTCCCCCATCTTGTGTTCCTGGGAGGGAAGTTGGGTCTTTTCACTCACCTCATTCACGTATGCAATCTCTTTCCTGCCTGGGAAAACAACGTCTTCAATCATAGAACCAAGATTTTT
>NW_024465616.1:0-1226 GCF_017591425.1 Ochotona curzoniae
TCCTGGGCCTGCAAAGACTCACACCGTGACATTTTTATCATCCGTCTAAGCGAAGAAAATAAATTTGCTAACAGAGTGGAGCTGGCAGGCTCATACTACCTTGTCACATTTCAGACATCTCCTGGTCTGGCCTGAGCCAGAGGAAACTGAAGTGTGTGATGGACATGGAGTAGACTTCACTAGTCTGCAAGCAAAATGTGGGCTTTCTGAGAAAGGAGTGTGGATAAAACACCTGGGCTTAGGGGAGGCTGTGATCTCAGTGTTGTTCTCTGTAGACCAACAGTACATGAACATGGACAAAATAGAGTGAAAAGTTACACTGGCTTTTTTGTTAATGTATATTATGAGGACAGGGCTTGTCCCAGTCAAAATTTCAAAGTATTTTTACTGACTGGAGGTTGAAATACAAGCACTTTAGAAATCCCTGTTTCTCTAAGCTGACTTAATTTATTTTATGTTTTCTTCTCTGAATATATTCTGTGCCTTGACCTTAACCTCAACCTATCTGGAGGTGGGGGTAGTCTTGGAAACTCCAGTATTGCAGACTCAGTCTTTTGATGTCCTAAGTTGTATGAAAGCATACTTAAGTTTCTTTTATTTTCTTCTTCTTTTTTTTAGTAAGGACTTCCTGGGTAACTGTTTTCTAAATATTTTGAGTAGGCCTGCCTGGTTATTAATCGGGTCATTTTGCCTGTACCCAGAGGATCAATGGGTCATTTGAGGTTAATCTTAATGACTTTAACACCCAAAAAACTGCTTTAAACACACTAGACACCTGGCATTAGGTATTAGTAATAGCAACCAGGAATGTGGCAGTTCATGTTTCTGTAACTGAGTGAATGAAGACATGGATATTTGTAGGGAATATAAGGTCTTAATATCACATTTTAAAATGTTTATTTATTTGAAATGGAGAGTTACAGAGAGAGAGAGAGGGAAACGAACATGTACACACACACATAGAGAGAGAGAGAAAGAGAGAGATCTTGCATCTGTTGGTTCATTCTCTAAAGGGCCACAACTGCCAGAGATGGTTTGGGCCAAAGCCAGGAGCCAGTAGCTTCTTGTGGGTCTCCCACATGAGTGCAGGATCCCACATACTGTGCCATCTCCTGCCGCTTTGCCAGCCACATTACCAGGGAGCTGGTTTGGAAGTAGAGCAGTGAGGAGTCCAACCAGTGCTCATGTGCAATGCTGGAATTACCCTCTATGATAAACTGCTGGCC
>NW_024465617.1:0-2774 GCF_017591425.1 Ochotona curzoniae
CCAGGCCACAAGCAGGGAGCTGGATGGGAAGCAGGGCCGCCGGGATTAGAACCAGCACCCACATGGGATCCTGATGCTTGCAAGACAAGGACTTTAGCCGCTAGGCTGCCGTGCTGGGCCCAGTTAGTGAACTTTGTAACAGCAGGTACCCTGTGGATCATGAGTTTTCCCATTGTCATTTAAGACTCAAGCAATCTGATGACAATCAGAAAGTCTGCTTTGGTCTGGAGTTCAGGGGACTCGCTCTTCTGTAAATGAAAAGACAGTGGAGCATCTTTTGTTCACAAAATGGACATTAATCTGATTTTTTGGTTTACATTCCTTATGTTTTTGTTTACAAGCCTTCACAGCAAGTCTGTCCTCAGGTCTTACTGCTGGTGAGTTGTAGCAGTTTTCAACATGAGGCAGCATCATGATTCTGTTTCACTGGACACTAAAAGCACAAAAGTAGAAAAGCAATCACCCATATTTTATTTTCTTTAAGATAAAGTTAAAGATCCTGTTTGTCCATTCACAGAATGAAGTATCTCTTAATAGAAATTTGAATATATTAGCATTTTAACATAAAAAACAAAAACTTTATATTACTAAAAAAACTCTTTATATTAAATAAATTTTTTAAAAATTAAAAGTCTTAACATTAGTCTTACCCATTTCTTGATCTCTCTTAATTTATCCATAAGAATCAAGCAGTCTTACTCCCAGATGCCTTAAAAAAGATCTAGAGCCAAAAATCATGGTCTCTAGATTAGGCTTCAGAATATCTAATGATTGAATAGATGGTTTAACAAATATTATACTACCCTAGAGTTACTTAATTCAACTATTTAAAAAGTGGAGAACTATGGTGAGTCATATGAAATTGCACTTTTGTAGGTTAAAAAAATACAGTAAAGTGTCAGCAATTTCATAATGTTTAACTTAATACTTCCTGACTCATTAGCCACTTTTGTATCTTCTTAGGAAATGAGATTTTTTTGTGTATTTTTAGAAAATAAAATGACACCAAAGGGTAGCATTGTGGCATAGTGATTAAAAGCTGCTGCTTGTGATGCCAGCATTCTATAAGGTGCTGGTTGGTGCCCTGGCCGTTTTGCTTCTCAGCCAGCTACCTGCTGATGGCCTTGGAAAAGCAGCAGAAATGACCCAAGTGTGTGGGCCCATTGCTTCCCAGGTGAGATCTCTGGAGGAAGCTGCTAGTTCGTGACTTTGGCTTGGCCCAGTCTTTGGCCTTTGCAGCCAGGCTAGCGAGTGAACCAATGAATGAAGATGTCTTTCTCTCCCCCCTTCCCTGTGACCTTGGTTTCTTATTAATGAATACATAAATATAGTTTTAAAGGGAGCTAAATCATTTGATTGTATCTTAACTATGGCAGTGCAAGTAAGAAAAGCCAAAAATACTAGGACCTGAAAAATAAGACTTTCATTAATTGTGTCTATTTTATCAGCCACCAAATGGCATATTTATGGGTTCACAAAGTTTCTACATTGTCAAATATCTACCTGATTACAGATTCTCTACTATTTACTTTTGATGAGGATTGCATATCAACGTCACGTTTTGTTTGATAAAACGCTTCACGACACTGTGAGATTTTCTTGTGCAGGGAAGACCATCCTAAGGGTTGGAGTAGATTGTACTGGCTAAAGCCTGTGAAATCCTACGTGATTGCCACCTGTTATCTTTGGCCTAGTTCGCAGTGCTTGAGTTTGTAGAAGAAACTGACAGACTAATGATGAGATCCATAACATTTTCTAGGTACCAGGAATTTGATGAGAGGCATAATAATCTACAGGACTAAGTCTTTTTTGGGTTATATTTTTGAATATCATCACTGCCAATAGATGTACTGATTCTAATAAGCATTTTAAAGCTGTATTTGCAATTGTATTGTATATTTTCAGGATGGACTGACCATACCTAGGAATACCTAGGAATTTAGATTTATCAGCTTTTAAGGGTATAGCCTCCCCGGGGACTCATACTTTATAAAAGTATTGTGGCCACTGCTTCCTCACACATTTTAGATATTTGATAATAGTTGTATGAATACTGGTTATCTGAAAGGGACTAAGCATTACCAGAATATTAAATCAGAAATGAATCTTATTCCCTATTTTTGCTCACGTTTTCTTACTAAATCACATATCTTGTGATTGAGTCTTCATTATGCAGCCAAATATTTTAATGTTTTGATGTTTTTTTTAAAACTCTAATCAACATTGAGAATGTTACTCATTTCAGATTTTGGGGTGAAAAAATCATTGGGGAAAATGGGAACTTAGTGATACTCCTTTGGTGAGGACCGAGTCTCCTGGATGTGGGGATGCAGTCAGCCCCTAGTAAAGCTATGATGTTCTCCAAACATACAAAACATAGGAGTAGTTAATTGCATTTTTTTTCTCTGGAGTTTCAAGAATAGTACAACCTGGGAATATACACTGTCCTCAGAAGATGAGAAATGATTGCTGTGTGTGTAATTCATACATTTCTTATTTTTCAAACTCTCTACCTAAGTGTTTACATTAAAACCTCACAAACAGCACCCTTCAGTTAATAAACACACGTATGTATCATTTTATTTTTTTAAAGAAAAGGCAACAAAAGAATGTTTATGCCAATTTGCAAGACTTATTTTACAACAAAATAGCAGTTCTCAAACTAAATTTGGAGTTTCAGGCAAACAGTTTGTGAAATAGCCAAAATATTAAATTCCCCGGGATTAAGAAGAGCTTGGCGACCTCCAGGTGTATTGAACCCTCTGAAAAGCTGG
>NW_024465618.1:0-4927 GCF_017591425.1 Ochotona curzoniae
CATGTCTCCCACACACGTGCAGAGTCACAAGGCTTTGGGCCATCCTCAACTGCTTTCTGAGGCCACAAGCATGGAGCTAGGTGAGAGGTGGGCAGCCGGAATATAAACCATCAAATTGGTGCACGCAGGACAAGCACTTGAGTCACTAGGCTACCACACTATGTACCTGTTCTCCCATTGCATTTTTTTTTTTAAGATTTATTTCATTTTTATTACAAAGTAAGATATACATGGAGGAGGAGAGACAGAGAAGATCTTCCATCCTATGATTCACTTTCCAAGTGACCATAACTGCTGGTGCTTTGCCTATCCATAGCTGGGGTCCAGGGACTCTTCTGGGTTTCCCACATGGTGCAGTGTTCCAAAGCTTTGGTTCCTCCTCTTCTGCTTTGCCAGACCACAAGCAGGGATCTGGAAGGGAAGTGGAGCAGCCAGGAAACACACTGGCTCCTATGGGATCCCAGCTCATGCGAGGTGAAGATTTGGTCACTGACCCACTGTGCTGGACCCAAATTATTTGCATTGCGTTTATTACAGGCTAAGGTGGAATGTGTGAAAGGCAGAACTCTCCAAAAACATTTGATTTTCAGAAAATCATTTCTTTAACTTTTAAATCATGAGTTACAGAGAGAGAGAGAGAGGGAGAGATTCTCCCATCTACTGGTTCACTCCCCGTTTAAATCAACTCAATAGTTAGATCTGGGCTGGTCCTAAGCCAGGAACACATAGCTTCTTCCAGGTCCCCTGCATGGGTTCAGGGCCCCAAGTTCTTGGGCCATGATGTGCTGCTTTCCCAAGTACCTTAACAGGAGCTGAATCATCAGTGGAGCATCTCATAGTACGCTGGTGCTGCAGATGGTGCCTTACACATTATGTCATGGTGGCAGCCAGTGTATATTCTTACTGAAATCAGATATTGCAGCATGGGTACTGTATAAAGATATTTGTTTAGAGTTTAGGTGCAGAAAATGTTAACAGCATGGTGCCAGCTTTTCCCAGGGTTCCTTTGGCTGCATCACCTCAATGCAATGAGAGCAGACTGATTGTGTGTGTGTGTGTGTGTGTGTGTGTGTGTGTGTGTGTGTGTGTGTACTGTTCAAATGAAGAAACTAAGACACAGACTTACTGACTTTTTGGGTCACACACCCTGATGGTAAATGATAACATTTCTTGTTTCTTGACTTTGTGCAAACTCATTTCAAGGTGTATTTAATGATTTATGTTTCTCATAGTAGTGTAAGTTCCTGGTAATGAGAATTGTTTTTAAGGTTTTTAAATTTTTTTCTGGAAAGTCAGATTTAAAGAAATGAGGAGAGACAGCGATACAAATTTTCCATCTGCTAGTTCACTCTCCAAGTCCCTGCAAAGGCCAGAGCTGAGCTGTTCCGGAGCCAGGAGCCTTTTTCATGTCTCCCACACACATGCAGGGTCGCAAGTTTTTGGGCCATCCTCTACTGCTTTCCCAGGCCGCAAGCATGGAGATAGGTGAGAGGTGGGGCAGCCGGAACATAAACCATCACCCATATTGGTGCATGCAGGACAAGTGCCACTAGGCTACCGCACTGGGCCCAGTAGTGAGAATTTGACTAAATTAGTCTTCCAACACTTACATGTCTGTGAAATACTAGTGAGTGCCCACCATTCTGAAATTCAGATACAGGGTGGCTAGATAAAAGCTGGCTATACCTGAGGTTTTCATTTTTGTGCATTTGGTAACACTTAGTGCCTGGCATGTAAAGGAGATGCCATTTCTGTATGTTGAATGGAGGAATGATCTCTATTCATTCTAGGGCCTTTTACTCTTTGTTTCTGCAGAGAAATATGGGCATGAAACTGTTAACTAGAAACAAGCAAACAGGCCTGGCATGATAGTGTAGTGGTTAAAGTCCTCGCCTTGCACACCCAGGATCCCATATGGTCACCAATTCTAATCCTGGCGGCTGTGCTTCCCATCCAGCTCCCTGCTTGTGACCTGGGAAAGCAGTTGAGGATGGCCCAAAGCCTTGGGACCTTGCACTCACGTGGGTGACCTGGAAGAGCTCCTGGCTCCAGGCTTCGGATTGGCTCAGCCCCAGCCGCTGCTGTCACTTGGGGAGTGAACTGTCTGTTGGAAGATCTTCCTCTCTGTCTCTCCTTCTCTATATATATATCCTCCTTTCAATAAAAATAAATAAATCTAAAAACAGGAAACAAGCAAACAAAAACAAAACAGGAAATGCAGGAACAACACTGGGATTTCAAAAGCCTGTCTTTGTAAGTGGCTGCAGGCCACATGGTAGAGCCCAGTCGCGTAAGTTCTTAAACAGTGCAAGTAATCCCTAAGACTTTGGCCCTTGGAATATATCTACTTCCCTTAGCTCGTGGTCAACAAAATAATATAGATCAATACTTTAACATTGTTTATGAAGAAGAAAAGACTGAGTTTATTTTGAATTTTATATAAAGATTGAGTTTATTTTGTATTGCAAAGTTCCATATATACAGAGAGAGGAGAGACATAGAGAAATATCTTCAATCCAATGATTTACTTGGCAAGTGACCGCATTGGCTGGTGCTGTGCCGACCCAAAGCCGGGAGTTCAGATCCTCTTATGGGTCTCCCACATGGTTGCAGCATCCCAAGGCTTTGGGCCATCCTCATCCTCTTTCCCAGGCCACAAGCAGGGAGCTGGATGGGTAGTGGAGCTGACGATTTAGAAGCAGCACCCAAATGAGATCCCGGCGTGTTCAAGGCTAGGACTTTAGCCGCTAGGCCATGGCACCGGGCTGCATCTTGCATTTTAATGCAGGCACATGAGGCAGTGTTTGGAAATTTATGTAAAAGGACATTATGAAAAACTGTGCATCAATTTCCATTTTTAAAAAAGGCCTTTGTTTAAAATTTGAGTTCGTAAAAGATTTATTTATTTTTGTTGCAAAGTAGGAAATACAGAAAGGAGTAGACACAGAGGGGAAGATCTTCCATCCAATGATTCATTCCCCAAGCAATTGCAATGGCCAGGGCTGAGCTGATCCAAAGCCAGGAGCCAGAGCTTCTTCTGGGTCCCCCCATGGGTGCAGGATCCTAGGCTTTGGACTGTTCTCCACTGCCACCAAAATTAGAATTAGCACCTGTATGGAATCACGGCAAGTTCGAGGCGAGGATTTCAGCTGCTGGGCCACTGTGCTGGGTCCTGAATTTTTAAATTTATTTTTGTATTTGGAATAACAGAGGGAGGGATAAAGGAAGGCATCTTCCATGTGCTAGTTCACTCCCCAAACCAAATAGTTGCAATGGCTGAAACCTCCAGAACTTGAACCAGTGCTCATATGGGAAGTGGGTGCCTCAAGCAGCCAGCAGCTCTGTGGTGTGCACAGTGCCTGTCCCTGGAAGCACACATAAATAATAGGAAGACAAGGGACTTAGTGCAAATCAGACAGCAAGTCAAATACTCTATTTGTATTATCTCATTAACCCTGCCCATGACACATTACATATTTGATGGTATCCCTAATACACAATTAAAGAAACGGAATTGCTTAGTAAATTAGACAATTTACTTAACTTGTACTTTATTAGAGTGGGAATTAAACTTCAGAGTACCTTACTGAAACCTTTGTCCCTCTCCTTGGCTAGTTTTTCTCTGCAGCAGAAGGAAGTGAAGCCTCATTTATTCTGCACATGCAGAAGTTTTAAAAAAGATTGGGTTTATCAAAGCAAACATGTGAAGTCCTCTCTGGCTTCTTAGAGAAATCCTGCAGCAGCAGTGGCCCTGTTTAGTAGTTGTCTCCTGTCTCCTCCTCAACCAGTTTCAGGAATTTGGTTTGGATTGCTTGTGTTTTGTTAAGTCCAGGCCTTAGAGTGTGCAGCTGAGAAGTTCTTTGATTGCAGCTGTCTTCACTGAGGGAGTGGAGCCTGATGCCTGCCTAGAGTGCAGTGTGTTATAACATCAGATACATTGCTCACTAAGTGATTTGCCACAGTCTGAGATTCTCTCCCACACAATTACCTCTTTCTTGCTGTGGCTTATAATGGTGACTGACTGGCACTGCAGCTTTGCAGTCAGCCTTAAGGATTTGTTTTAGAGGAGCACACAAACTGTGGTGGTGAGGCTAGTGGAGCATTAATAAAGATTCAGATTATGTCGAAGCTTTTGTTTTAGAACTTCCCTGAAAGACTCAAATACTGGTGAATAGTGATGTGCACATCTACCACAAGGGACAAACATATGTAACTATTCTCCCATTGCATTGTTTAAGAAGTATTTCATTTTTATTGCAAAGTAAGTTATACGTAGAGGAGGAGAAACAGAGAAGATCTTCCATCTGATGATTCATTTTCCAAGTGACCATAACTGCTGGTGCTTTGCCAATCCGTAGCTGGGGGCCAGGAACTCTTCTGGGTCTCCCACATGGTCCAGTGTCCCAAGGCTTTGAGCCATCCTCCACTGCTTTCCCAGGCCACAAGCAAGGAGTTGACTGGGAAGTGAAGCTGCGGGGATTAGAACCGGTGCCCATATGTAACACTTAAGCATTCAAGCTGAGGACTTTAGTTTTTTGGTCAGCTCGCTGGGCCCTCTGCCATTGCATTTTGAGCCCTTTGGTTCAAAGTGTTTTCTTATCTGACAGACTCTCTACTAAATATACATATGTATGTACAGAGAGGTTGAGAGGGAATGTTTTATGTTATTGGTGAATATCAGTGACATCGTAAGTTTTGTTTTGTTTTCATTGAAAAGTCAAATATACAGAAAGAAGAAGAGAGATGGATATCCTCAATCCACTGGTTCACTCCCCAAGTGACAGTCACAGCCATAGCCTAGCCAATCTGAAGCCAGGAGCCAGGAGCCTCTTCCAGGTCTCCCAGATGGGTGCAGAGTTTCAAGGCTTTTGCCCAACCACTCCTGCTTTCTCAGGCCACAAGCAGGAAGCTGGAAGGTAATAGAACT
>NW_024465619.1:0-6521 GCF_017591425.1 Ochotona curzoniae
CCCAGGCCACAAGCAGGGAGCTGGATGGGAAGCAGGACTGCCCGCATTAGAACCAGCACCCACATGGGATCCTGATGCTTGCAAGACAAGGACTTTAGCCGCTAGGCTGCCATGCTGGGCCCAGTTAGTGAACTTTGTAACAGCAGGTACCCTGTGGATCATGATTATTCCCATTGTCATTTAAGACTCAAACAATCTGATGACAATCAGAAAGTCTGCTTTGGTCTGGAGTTCAGGGGACTCGTTCTTCTGTAAATGAAAAGACAGTGGAGCATCTTTTGTTCACAAAATGGACATTAATCTGATTTTTTTGTTTACAAGCCTTCACAGCAAGTCTGTCCTCAGGTCTTACTGCTGGTGAGTTGTAGCAGTTTTCAACATGAGGCAGCATCATGATTCTGTTTCACTGGACACTAAAAGCACAAAAGTAGAAAAGCAGTTACCCATATTTTATTTTCTTTAAGATAAAGTTAAAGATCCTGTTTGTCCATTCATAGAATGAAGTATCTTTTAATAGAAATTTGAATATATTAGCATTTTAACATAAAAAACAAAAAATTTATATTACTAAAAAAAACTCTTTATATTAAATAATTTTTTTAAATTAAAAGTCTTAACATTAGTCTTACCCATTTCTTCATCTCTCTTAATTTATCCATAAGAATCAAGCAGTCTTACTCCCAGATGCCTTAAAAAAGATCTAGAGCCAAAAATCATGGTTTCTAGATTAGGCTTCAGAATATCTAATGATTGAATAGATGGTTTAACAAATATTCTACTACCCTAGAGTTACTTAATTCAACTATTAAAAAAGTGGAGAACTATGGTGAGTCATATGAAATTGCACTTTTGTAGGTTAAAAAAATAAAGTGTCAGCAGTTTCATAATGTTTAACTTAATACTTCCTGACTCATTAGCCACTTTTGTATCTTCTTAGGAAATGAGATTGTTTTTTGTGTTTTTTAAAAATGGGCGGGCGGCCAGGGGACGCCTCAGGCGGCTCGGAGGGCCGGGCAGTGAGGCGGGAGCGGCGGGCGGAGGAGCCGCGCTGCAGGGATGTGACTGGACCCGGGCCAGCAGGAGCGCCGGCGCGCTGCGGAGCCGCTGGGGTCGCACGTTCCTGGCGTCAGGAAGAAAGATGAGGACCCACCAGGTGCTCGCCTGCCTCCTGCTCCTGATGGCCACCTCTGTGGCCTCGGAAAATGCCAGCACATCCCGGGGCTGCGGGCTGGACCTTCTCCCTCAGTATGTGTCCCTGTGTGACCTGGATGCTGTCTGGGGCATCGTGGTGGAGGCAGTGGCCGGGGCGGGTGCCCTGATCACACTGCTCCTGATGTTCATCCTGATGGTGCGGCTGCCGTGCGTCCGGGACAAGGAGAAGAGGAAGCCGGCTTGCCTGCTGTTTCTCTTCCTCCTGGGCACCCTGGGCCTCTTCGGACTGACCTTCGCCTTTATCATCCGCATGGACGAGACTATCTGCTCCGTGCGCCGCTTCCTCTGGGGCGTGCTGTTCGCCCTGTGCTTCTCCTGCCTGCTCAGCCTGACATGGCACGTGCGGAGGCTGGTACGCCAGGGCTCGAGCCCGGCAGGGTGGCAGCTGGTGAGCCTGGCGCTGTGCCTGATGATGGTGCAGGTCATCATCGCCACTGAGTGGCTGGTGCTGACTGTGCTGCGGGACACGAAGCCGTCCTGTGCATACGAGCCCATGGACTTCGTCACGGCCCTCATTTACGACATGGTGCTGCTGGCCGCGGCCCTGGGCAGTCCCTCTTCACGCTGTGTGGCAAGTTCCACCGGTGGAAGCTCAATGGGGCCTTCCTCCTCATCACCTCCTTCCTCTCAGTGCTCATCTGGGTGGCCTGGATGTCCATGTACCTCCTTGGCAACACCATGCTGCACCAGGAAGAGGCCTGGAACGATCCGACCTTGGCCATCACACTGGTGGCCAGCGGCTGGATCTTTGTCGTCTTCCATGACATCCCTGAGGTCCACTGCACCCTCCTGCCACCCCTGCAGGAAAACCCACCCAACTATTTTGACACAGCACACTCAAGGATGCGACAGACAGCATTCGATGACATGCACCTGCCACGCACATATATGGAGAACAAAGCCTTCTCAATGGATGAGCAAAGCTCAGCTCGCCGTTCAGCAAGATTTTCCAATGGCAGCTTGGGGAAAAAGCACAGTGGCAGCATAGGGAAGAAACGCAGTGGCAGCTTGGGGAGGAAGACCAGCAGCGGCAGCAGCAGCGTGGGCAAGAAGCACGCTGGCGGGGAGGGTGGCGGTGGTGGCGGAGGCAGTGGCGGCAACGTGGGCAAGAAGCATGGCGCAGGCTTGGGGCACAGACCCAGAGCTCCATTCAGAAGCAACGTGTACCAGCCGACCGAGATGGCCGTGGTCCTCAACGGGGGCACTATCCCCACTGCTCCACCATCTCACACTGGAAGACACCACTGGTGAAAGACTTTTTAAGTTCCAGAGAAAAAGCATCTCTCTGACCCGTGTTACTCCCTTGGCACTCAGGTGGGAGGCCACCAGCCCGAAGCCCCATCCAGGGGGCAGGCTAGAGAGTTGGGTGGGAAGCAGCAGGATGATGTTATTTGAATGACATCACACCTTGGAGCCTCGCAGGGCTTGTCCTCTACAGTGGCACTGACTTCCCGAGTCTTCTCTGTTGACCTTGGGAGAGCTGGCAGGTGGAGTGGGTCAGGTGAGAGCTTGCTTCCGGAGGAGGTGATGAGGGAGGGAACATACATTTCTGCCCTGGTTTTCTACCAAGTCCATTGTTTCTGCCTTGGTTTCCATCCATCCTCAGCAAGTCATTCCTTTGCTCCTTGGCCTCACCCACATCTCAGCTGTTCAGAGCCCCTCACCTCCACCCCCTTAACACCGTGTTCTTAATTGCCAGCAGAAGACACGGAAGGTAGTGGTGGGGGTGGGTTCTTTGGCATAGGCCTGATGGTGGCTGCGTTGCTTTCTCTAAGTAAGCCTTTAACCCTTCAAGACACTGAGAAAGGGGAGTGTCAGTGGAGGAGGTATGAACCCAGCCATCCAAGCTGGGCATGATTTAATAAGCCTGATTTTTCTCAGCCCCCATCCTTACTATTCCCCCTCTACCCCACCGCCCTCAGTACTCCTATCTGTGGAGAACACTGGGGGTGGGGGCAACACGACCAGACAGACCACCCCAGGGGGACCCTCCCTTTTGTTTCCCACCATGAAGGGCACCGGACCACCACCTCACCCAGAGCGTGTGCTTGCTTTCTAGACAATTTGTGTCCCACCCTCTACTCTGGGCTACTGAGCTGGGGGTCATCCTGGAGGGGAAGGCAGGGGGGCAGGGTGGGTGCATGCAGACAGACCCCAGGCGCGCTGCCCTGCCTGGGTCCAGTCTGGTAAGAGACGACAGCCTTGCGCCTTCTCATGCCAGGACGTGACTGCCCACCCCCGCACTCTGGAGTCCTTTGGAGTGACTTGGTGTGCAGGAGCCCCCGCCCTCCCCACTCCTGCAGAAGGGAGCAGTTCACCCGGTTGTTAACTCTAAGTTCTGTGTTGTCCACGTGCTGAAGGTGCGAAGAGCATAAATGGTAGGAGGAGAGACAACCTCATCTCCCTCCCACCACTCCACCTCCACCCCATAGAAACAACCACCATGGAGGACTGGCAAGCTCCCTGCATAAGGAGACACTTAAAAAACAAAAATCTGGTAGGTTATTGCACTTTGGGGGTTTGTTTTATTTTGGTGTCAAGGTCAAGACCAGGCTGAACGCCTTCAGCATAGTTGGAGGAGAGTTACTGGGGCAGGCAGGCAAAGGCAGGAGGGACAAAGGGGGAAGATGGCTGTTTGTCCAAGGACTTCACCCCAAGCCCACCAGGAACAGCTGTGCCGTG
The DNA here is from genome assembly GCF_017591425.1 of Ochotona curzoniae. NCBI lineage: Eukaryota > Metazoa > Chordata > Mammalia > Lagomorpha > Ochotonidae > Ochotona > Ochotona curzoniae. The sequence continues at coordinate 3,895 of NW_024465619.1, forward strand.
GGACTGTGGCTATCCTGCAGTCCCCCACCTCTACCCGCTCCATGTGGAGCAAGGTCTAAGTACAAAGTTCAAAGGCACCTTTGGTGTGACAGGGAGAAAAGCCCCCAGGAAAAGCGCTTCTGTGATCAGAACCGCTTGTTGTAAGCACAAATCTTTTCATGCGTGGTTATTAGAATCGCTTTGGGACTCAGCCGCTGCTGTTAACCTGCTTCTCCTAGAGAACTTGTTCATCCACCCAGCCTTGATCTCTGTCTGCCGGAGAGGGAGGGCGAGGAATGGGGGGAACCAGCACCAAGAAGCTTATAGACTGGGAAGTTGGGAGTGGCTCCAGGAGCCTGGAGAGGCTGGGAGCTGGGCACGTGCAGGGCTTTTTGGGTTTTTGTTTTTGTTTTGCTTTGGTAGCACAATTGCCCGCTGCAAGCCTGAAGTGCAGCTTGGTTGGCTGAGGCTGTGTTGAAGGTCTCATGCTGCACCCCAAGCAGCACAGGGAGCAATGGTGGCTTTTATAATCCAATGATGCGATGAATCTACCAGCTTCTGGGCACGCTTTTGGCAGGTGCTTTTTATTAATTAAGAAAGAGCAAAGGCTTGGGTTTTTTGGATAGATAATATATATTAATTAAATGTATTAACGTGTGTTTTATAAATCTTCCCCCGGCTGACTGGCCTACTTCTCCAAAACAAAAAATCTCGTTCAATGTCAAGACAATCCACCTGTACTCTACATGACTATATGTAAATGTTGCAGATTTGAAGAGTTCTAAAGCATGGGCAGATAGGTTTTATTTTCCAGATGCTGCTCTTAACATGAAAATAAAGGCTTTACAATTAAAAAAAAAATGAAATGACATCAGAGGGTAGCATTGTGGCATAGTGATTAAAAGCTGCTGCTTGTGATGCCAGCATTCTATAAGGGTGCTGGTTCGTGCCCTGGCCGTTTTGCTTCTGAGCCAGCTACCTGCTGATGGCCTTGGAAAAGCAGCAGAAATGGCCCAACTGTGTGGGCCCATTGCTTCCCAGGTGAAATCTCTGGAGGAAGCTGCTAATTCGTGACTTTGGCTTGGCCCAGTCTTTGGCCTTTGCAGCCAGGCTAGCGAGTGAACCAATGAATGAAGATGTCTTTCTCTCCCTCCTTCCCTGTGACCTTGGTTTCTTATTAATGAATAAATAAATAAATATAGTTTTAAAGGGAGCTAAATCATTTGATTGTATCTTAACTATGGCAGTGCAAGTCAGAAAAGCCAAAAATACTAGGACCTGAAAAATAAGACTTTCATTAATTGTGTCTATTTTATCAGCCACCAAATGGCATATTTATGGGTTCACAAAGTTTCTACATTGTCAAATATCTACCTGATTACAGATTCTCTACTATGTACTTTTGATGAGGATTGCATATCAACGTCACGTTTTGTTTGATAAAACTCTTCACGAGACTCCGTGAGATTTTCTTGTGCAGGGAAGACCATCCTAAGGGTTGGAGTAGATTGCACTGGCTAAAGCCTGTGAAATCCTACGTGATTGCCACCTGTTATCTTTGGCCTAGTTCGCAGTGCTTGAGTTTGTAGAAGAAACTGACAGACTAATGATGAGATCCATAACATTTTCTAGGTACCAGGAATTTGATGAGAGGCATAATAATCTACAGGACTAAGTCTTTTTTGGGTTATATTTTTGAATATCATCACTGCCAATAGATGTACTGATTCTAATAAGCATTTTAAAGCTGTATTTGCAATTGTATTGTATATTTTCAGGATGGACTGACCATACCTAGGAATACCTAGGAATTTAGATTTATCAGCTTTTAAGGGCATAGCCTCCCCGGGGACTCATACTTTATAAAAGTATTGTGGCCACTGCTTCCTCACACATTTTAGATATTTGATAATAGTTATATGAATACTGGTTATCTGAAAGGGACTAAGTATTACCAGAATATTAAATCAGAAATGAATCTTATTCCCTATTTTTGCTCACGTTTTCTTACTAAATCACATATCTTGTGATTGAGTCTTCATTATGCAGCCAAATATTTTGATGTTTTGATGGTTTTTTTAAACTCTAATCAGCACTGAGAATGTTACTCATTTCAGATGTTGGGGTGAAAAAAATCATTGGGGAAAATGGGAACTGAGTGATACTCCTTTGGTGAGGACCGAGTCTCCTGGATGTGGGGATGCAGTCAGCCCCTAGTAAAGCTATGATGTTCTCCAAACATACAAAACATAGGAGTAGTTAATTGCATTTTTTTTCTCTGGAGTTTCAAGAATAGTACAACCTAGGAATACACACTGTCCTCAGAAGATGAGAAATGATTGCTGTGTATGTAATTCATACATTTCTTATTTTTCAAACTCTCTACCTAAGTGTTTACATTAAAACCTCAGAAACAGCACCCTTCAGTTAATAAACACGTATGTATCGTTTTATTTTTTTAAAGAAAAGGCAACAAAAGAAGAATGTTTATGCCAATTTACAAGACTTATTTTACAACAAAATAGCAGTTCTCAAACTAAATTTGGAGTTTCAGGCAAACAGTTTGTGAAATAGCCAAAATAATAAATTCCCCGGGATTAAGAAGAGCTTGGCGACCTCCAGGTGTATTGAACCCTCTGAAAAGCTGG